>NC_068430.1:58545647-58563147 GCF_023373465.1 Oncorhynchus keta | reverse complement strand
CCCATGTGACCTGCTTGTTGTGTGTACATTCTGACATGTATGTGTAACTGATAGACAGACACACAGACACACACACACACACACACACACACACACACAGACACACACACACACACATTACATGTTGATGTTTTTTTTGTCTGCAACGTCCTTTCCGTTACGCGTCGGACCCCAGTAGGACTAGCTGTCGCCATCGGCGTCGGCTAACGGGCATCCTGGCAGGAGTGTCTGTGCCTTCGTACCTGCGTGTTGGTATTAGGTGTCTGTGCACAGGTGAACTTAGTGCGGTGGACACTTGGTAGAAACGACCTCTCACCATAACAGAGGGACAGTGGGTAAAGGGAACCTTCATCCACTGTGTTCATTGTAGCCAGGCTCTCCTCTCATTAAAGATGCATCTGGCTCCCTGCATTATTCATGTATTATACATCAGACCCTATCTATGATTGATGAATCATTTTCTAAAAATAAAACAACAAAACTCCCGCTGGTTTTATCCTCACATGGATGTAAACACACAGACACAATGCTCCAGAGAGGCATGGGAGGCTGGGAGGGAGGCTGGGAGGGAGGCTGGGAGGGAGGCTGGGAGGGAGGCTGGGAACCTGACCGTAAGACGACTGATGACGGACTGTGTAATATGACTGAGCAAGTCGAAGCTGGACTGACTGGATAAGATGTGCAACGGTTGATGAGGAAATGAAATGTAAACAGAGTTTCTGACAGTGGGATCCAATGGTAATACAATCAATCACGCTAGATGGATATGAACATATTGACGAGGCTACGGAGGACAATAAAAGATCCATTTTAACAACACAGGAATGGTTTTCTTTATGGTCTTCCTCTGCTCTCTCTGCTAAATGTACAGTAACAAAACAGCGCGTAAGCATCTCCCAGTCAGGTATAGCTGCCAGAGAAGCACTTCCCTGATGAAAACAGTTAATGTAATGCTAAAGCTAGCTCATTTACTGTCAGCCAGACAGACAGCTCTAATCTGTTCTGTTCACTTTGAACGTGCACAGCAAACCCTAGATTGTGTGAGTGACTGTGTTTGCCACATTATAGACTACTACAGTACTGTACGCACGTGTGTGTGTGTGTGTGTGTGTGTGTGTGTATGTGTGTGTGAGTGTGATGTGAGTGTGAGTGTGAGTGTGTGTGTGTGTGTGTGTGTGTGTGTGTGTGTGTGTGTGTGTGTGTGTGTGTGTGTGTGTGTGTGTGTGTGTGTGTGTGTGTGTGTGTGTGTCTGTGTGTGTGCATGTTTTCCTGTGCATATAGTGTGTCTGTGTTTTCCTGTATGTGTGTGTACCTTGGTCTTCATGAACTTGGAGTGGTTCTTGTAGACCTCCATCTGTTTGATCTCCTCCTCTCTGTCCTCGGTGTTCAGCAAGCCGTTAGCCTTCAGTATCTGGATCTCATCCTCCAGGTCCCTGATGTTGCGCTCCAGAGATGCTATCTTGGTGTCCTGCACAACGCACACACACCAGCTGTAAGATGCTATCTTGTTGTCCTAAACAACAAACACACACACCAGCTGTAAGATGCTATCTTGGTGTCCTGCACAACACACACACACCAGCTGTAAGATGCTATCTTGTTGTCCTAAACAACAAACACACACACCAGCTGTAAGATGCTATCTTGGTGTCCTGCACAACACACACACACCAGCTGTAAGATGCTATCTTGTTGTCCTAAACAACAAACACACACACCAGCTGTAAGATGCTATCTTGTTGTCCTAAACAACAAACACACACACCAGCTGTAAGATGCTATCTTGTTGTCCTAAACAACAAACACCCACACCAGCTGTAAGATGCTATCTTGTTGTCCTGCACAACACACACACACCAGCTGTAAGATGCTATCTTGGTGTCCTGCACAACACACCCACACCAGCTGTAAGATGCTATCTTGGTGTCCTGCACAACACACACACACCAGCTGTAAGATGCTATCTTGTTGTCCTAAACAACAAACACACACACCAGCTGTAAGATGCTATCTTGTTGTCCTAAACAACAAACACACACACCAGCTGTAAGATGCTATCTTGTTGTCCTAAACAACAAACACACACACCAGCTGTAAGATGCTATCTTGGTGTCCTAAACAACAAACACACACACCAGCTGTAAGATGCTATCTTGCCTGTGTAAGATGCTATCTTGTTGTCCTGCACAACACACACACCAGCTGTAAGATGCTATCTTGGTGTCCTGCACACACACACCAACTGTAAGATGCTATCTTGTTGTCCTAAACAACAAACACACACACACCAGCTGTCCTAAACAACAAACACACACACCAGCTGTAAGATGCTATCTTGTTGTCCTAAACAACAAACACACACACCAGCTGTAAGATGCTATCTTGGTGTCCTAAACAACAAACACACACACCAGCTGTAAGATGCTATCTTGGTGTCCTAAACAACAAACACACACACCAGCTGTAAGATGCTAAAACAACAAACACACACACCAGCTGTAAGATGCTGTAAACAACAAACACACACACCAGATGCTATCTTGGTGTCCTAAACAACAAACACACACACCAGTGTCCTTGGTGTCCTAAACAACAAACACACACACCAGCTGTAAGATGCTATCTTGGTGTCCTAAACAACAAACACACACACCAGCTGTAAGATGCTATCTTGTTGTCCTAAACAACAAACACCCACACCAGCTGTAAGATGCTATCTTGTTGTCCTAAACAACAAACACACACACCAGCTGTAAGATGCTATCTTGGTGTCCTGCACAACACACACACACCAGCTGTAAGATGCTATCTTGTTGTCCTAAACAACAAACACACACACCAGCTGTAAGATGCTATCTTGGTGTCCTGCACAACACACACACACCAGCTGTAAGATGCTATCTTGTTGTCCTAAACAACAAACACCCACACCAGCTGTAAGATGCTATCTTGGTGTCCTAAACAACAAACACACACACCAGCTGTAAGATGCTATCTTGGTGTCCTAAACAACAAACACACACACCAGCTGTAAGATGCTATCTTGGTGTCCTAAACAACAAACACACACACCAGCTGTAAGATGCTATCTTGGTGTCCTAAACAACAAACACACACACCAGCTGTAAGATGCTATCTTGGTGTCCTGCACAACGCACACACACCAGCTGTAAGATGCTATCTTGTTGTCCTAAACAACAAACACCCACACCAGCTGTAAGATGCTATCTTGTTGTCCTAAACAACAAACACACACACCAGCTGTAAGATGCTATCTTGGTGTCCTGCACAACACACACACACCAGCTGTGCTGTACTGTTGCTGAGCCACACTTATAATTCAGTATTAGAACATCACCAAAGCTTGACCAGTGAACAAAACACAAAACACCTGAAAAAGAGGGAGAGAGAGAAGAGAGAGCGAAAGACAGTGAAAGATAGAGTGAAGGAGAGAAGATGGGTAGAGAGAGAGAGATGGAAGACGAAGAAAGAGAGTAAGTGTCAGAGTAAGGAAGAGCTCTTTGAGGTAGTACGGAGGAGAGCCTCTGCAGTATCTTGGGGTAAAATCAAAAGCCTCCTCCTTCTCCGGCTGCAGCAGCTCCCTCACAGCCAGCCTCTCAGCGGATTAATCACCATTTGGAAATACTGAGCGGCACACATCACAGCCAGCCTTTTGAGAGGGACCAGCCCAGAGAGAAACGCCTGGAGAAGAAGCAGAAGCAGGAAGAGGAAGAGGAGCCGTGCTGCTCTGTAGTCGCTCGCACATCAATGCAGGAGCCAGTCCATGGACTGCGACTGCACCTCCGAGTGGAGCTTTGGCTTTGCAGAGTTTTTAAATAAATAATACAACGTCTTTAAGATTAGCCATGGTCCATCTCACATGCACTTCACCTGCAGAGCAACGAGCAAGAACCTGGTTTCACTCCCTCTCTCTCCTTTCTGTCTCTCCTCCTTCTTTCCCTCTATCTATACCTTTGACTGGTTCTGAACTTGTGAACTTGTGGTTCTGTGGCTAGAGCTTCAGCAGGGTCATCCAGCAGGCAGTGGAAAACTAGGAAATCCAGCTCTGTATGCGTGGCTGTCCCTAGGTCGACTGAGAGTTAACAACAGATGGTCCTGGATCTAAGGGGTTAACGTGAGCGTGTAAATGCTGTTATCATGGCCATGTGCTTCGTCAATGCATCGCTATTCTATGACTTGTAGCAAGCCGCTAACTAACCACCGGAGAGAACATAGCATAGTATACAGTGGAGACAACATAGTGTAGACGACAAACATACCGTAGCTCAATGGGTCAGAGAGATGCTATGCCATCCAAATGATTTCACTGCTACGGCAGATCAAGCTGATCAAGCAGAGGATGTGACGCTCTCATGAACACTCTCTCTCTCTCTCTCTCTCTCTCTCTCTCTCTCTCTCTCTCTCTCTCTCTCTCTCTCTCTCTCTCTCTCTCTCTCTCTCTCTGTCTCTCTCTTTCTTTCTTTCTATCTGAATCCCTTTCTCTCTCTCCTCCCTGTGCCACTGGCCTCTCTGTCGTAAACAACCACACCTGTTTCCATGGTAGCAGCAGGCAGAATGTGCTCTCCCTCGTGGGTGAGGGAGGGAGGGAGAGAGAGAGATTGAAAGACAGAGTGAGATAAGGAGAGAAAGAAATTTAGAGAGAGAGAGAAAGAGATCCTAGAGACAGCGAGAGTAGAGAGAGGGGGGTTCGCATTACTCATGCTAACATCAGCACCAACACGTCTGTTGGAGAGAGCAGAGAGAAGCGGGGAGGTCCTCCACCGAGGATGGAAGGGAGAGGGGCTCTGCTCTGTATGAAAATCCAGAGCCTCCAGGAGCCAGCGTGTCATGTGACCACGCTAGAGGAGAGTCACGTGACCGTGCTAGGGGATGCTGGGGTTTGCTCAGCACCAATCCAGCTCCGTCTGATGATGTGGTGTGTGAGCGAGAGGCATGCTGTCGGGCTGTGAGCGCATGCTTTATATTTAGAAGTGATATCACAGCTCTGCAGCTACAGTGGGCCGATGGGCTCTGCAGTGGCTCAATTAGTGCTTTGAATACATTTTTCATAGCTTTTGCATGTGATGTAACATTACAACCATCATCCACCGACTCGTCTCACGAGGTCATCCTTCCAAATCTTGTGTCGTTGAATGAGCCTGGGCGTCCGAAGCTATCGACAGACTCAAAGTTAATGCAATACAAGCAAAATCTGGCTTTTCCGAATTTCGTATTTCGTATTTTCGCATTTCATCTGATTACATGGTTGGTCTCAGCAATGGTGCCAGCCAGGTGTACTACACTACCCATAATTCCCCATGGTTCTTACCTTCATCTCTATGATGGTCTGGAGGGCTTTGGTTTTGCCAGGGTCCTGGTGCATCTGGTTTCTCCTGTGCAGTTCCTGGGAGAACACCAGTTGATATGAAATGGACAAGACAAGCATCAAATGTCGCCTCTTTTAGGACCTAGTGCAAATGGGCCTGTATTTATGAACCATCTCAGAATAGGAGTGCTGATCTAGGTTCGGTTCTGCCTTTTAGATCACAATGAATAAGATCACCATGGACAGAAGGAACCTGATCCTAGATCTGCACACCTACTCTGAGATGCTTCCTAAATATGAGCCCTGAATCTCTCCAAATGCATGGGTAATGACTTAGCTTAACCTAGCTCAATACTAGAGCGACAGCATTGAAATGAGTTACATTTACTTGCACTACCATTACATCAGTCATATACTTCTCCCCTGGCAATAACACTGTACACAGATTGAACATTGCTCCTTTCACTGCAGTCAGAGCACAGGAGGTACACAAAGAGAAGGCCAGTACTGCCCTCTAGTGTTGATGGGCATACACTGTAGGTGAGAAGAAAAAAGTGGAAATTGCCTGAAAGTCCCAAAAGCCGTATGCTTTAAAAGCAGTACCGAACAATCAACATGACTCTGCGCTTTCAGTAACACCTCAAACACAGGTGAGACCAGGTCTACTGTGGCCATATAGTAACTACATAGTTTTGGCTATTTACAGTTTTTTGTTTTATCACTTTGGTAGTATTTCCTGATTTTCTCAACTCTTAGAGCAAAACTCCAAACTGGTAACACTTGTAACACAGCCAGTGTTACATTCAAAACGTTTCATTTTGTTTGTAGACATCTTTTAACACACAGCCATTGGTCCGACATTTTACTGTGAAATGTCACGAGTGCATTGGTTTAATCACCAAAACACAACATGATGATATGTTCTCAATGTCGTTGTTTTAACAATCAGTTAATCCAATAGCAAAATATTTAAGATACATATTTTAAAATTGCCCTTTGAATGTAGTCTGCTGCAGTACATGACACTGTTTTCACATGAGGCAATCAATTCGAATCAAATCAAATGTATTTATAAAGCCCTTTTCGCATCAGCCGATGTCACAAAATGCTAAACAAAAAAACAGCCTAAAACCCCAAACAGCAAGCAACACACGTGCACTACCCATTCAAATTGAATGAGCACAAAATATCCATCATTTCTATCCCATGTGTGATCAAAGGTGTGATCCTTGAAGACAACTTTCACAGTGTAATCAAATGAAAGAAAGGAAAGAAACAGTGTGTTTAGCTGGCATTAGTTTGCATCAAACCTGTTTTGAGCACTTGGCCAAAGGTCCTCATTGTTCATGCACCTGGGGAAAGCCTTTTGGCATGGCGAATACAAGCCTGACATAGGGTCTGGATTGAAATCATTGCATGCCTCATCCACGGCCTGAAGGAGGGTGGCACGCTCGTGGGGATGGCAATCCTACATCTTCCACCTGTATTGTAATTGTGCATTGTATTTTGCAGTATTCTATCGTACTTAGGTATTGTAGTCGTCCTGTACGTGGCTCAGTTCATACGAGTACGGTACTAGCAACCGCAGAGTTGTGGGTTCAATTCCCACTGGGGTCACATACCAACATGTGTAGACTCTAGTCACTTTGGATGAAAGTGTCTGCTCTGGGAAATGGCATGTATTACAGTACTGTATTGGCCAATGCAATTTTAGTAAAGCAGTGTGGGATTTCTGAGACTAGACACTTAGTAGCTGTTTAATAGCACTACATATACTCTGAGTCTGCTGTGGCCATACAGTAGTATAAGGGCATATACTCACTGTAAGCACTACATAACATGCATCCCAAACAGCACCAGAAACCCTACATAGTGCACTACTTTTGACCAGAGCCCTGTTCAAAAGTAAGGCACTATACAGGAATATGGTGCCATTTTGGACAGACATGTACTCTTGTACCTCTCGGAGGTGGATGTTCTCCTTCTCCTTCTGGTCCAAAATGACCTCCAGGTGTCCAAGTTGAGCCTCGGCCTCAGCAATGCGCCTTGCTCTCTCCTGCTCCTCCTCCTCGTTGACCCTGCCTGGCCCTCCAGGCAGACCCTTACTCTGGAGCATTTCCAGCAGCTTCTTGATGGACTCGTCCCTGGCCCCCAGTGTCTGCTTCTGGGTCTCGATCCGCAGCTCCATCTCCTCCAAGGTCTTCCTCAGGAGGAACAGCTCCTTGGCCTGCCGGAACGCAAGGAATTGTAAGGAATTTTAAAGGAAGGAAGTGTCAATTGGGTCATTATTAAGGTAGCTAAAATTCAGGAACTTTCCAAAATGTCCCGAACGGAAGAAGATACAGAAATCCCAGTTGGAAGATTCTCTAAATTCCCAGAGGGAAGTATCAGGGAATTCAAAATCCTACAACCAAGACCCTGGTCATAAGAACCTGGACATAAGAACCTGGAACTAACGGCAAACTCATTTATTGAATCACTCATTTATTATGAGTAATTTATTAAGATTCCTTGCCTGGCGGTCGTGCTCGGCTTGTAGCCGTCTGAAGTTCTCCTCGGTCAGCTCGATGTTGGTGTAGTGGTCCCCAGAGCGGCCGCCGCTCTCCTGCTGCAGTAGGTGGTTCAGGTCCCTTTGGGTCCGCAGCTCGTCCTGTAGGGCCTGGATGGTCAGCTGCAGGTGCTGTGGGGGTCACACACACATACGCACACACACACACACACACACACACACACACACACACACACACACACACACACACACACACACACACACACACACACACACACATGAAAGCACATGCACATGCAAGCGCACACACACACACACACACACACACACACACACACACACACACACACACACACACACACACACACACACACACACACACACACACACACACACACACACACGTCAAGGAGTCTCAATCTGGTAGGGTCGCAGCACCTAGTCTAGGGTGGATTCAATTAAATGACAGATCAGACTAGGATGGGTCACTGAATATGTACATATGGAGGGACATTTTCAGACACACACGCAAACTCACAGACACCAATACATCTTATAGAGAGGGGGGGGTGGGGGGATTTTGAAGGTGGCCCTGCGGAAAGGAGATGTGTATTACGAAGAGCACACACAAACTCAGAAACACACACCGTAATCTATTCAACCTCTGGGGAAATACAGTTCCTGCCAAACACACTTGGAGAGGAATTTGAGGACTTACCTCACTATGGCATGAAAGACAAAAAGAAAAAATACAAATGACACAAAGTATGGCAGTAGGAGAAGACGTTAAATAAAAGGCAAGTGGTTTTTACATACTATTCGTGATCGACTTGCTTTCCACCTTCTGCAACTATTTTCAGGGTGAGTAAGGGGTACTGTAAACGGTTATCTATGTGCAGTACCGTGCGTCAGCGATCTCATCTGTAGGAATCTCTCTTGAAGCTTTGACGGTAGGAATACTACGAGAGCCACATTTAAACAAAGCCATCCAGTGCATGACTGAATCGTTGTGTTGCTGGGAGAAACCGATTGTGCAACTGAAAGTGCACAATCCTTCCCTGTATCGTGGGGAACGTGAAGAACTTGTAGAACCGTGAACCTCCGATAACAGTTTTGACCGATCCCCTGTCAAGTGTTCAGAGTTGGACGGCTCGCGTTCAACAGCTTGCACTTTCAACAGAACGCTTGATTGTTGCAGCATTAGCGATCATTATCTATCATTACTGTAGGGGGTGTGTATGTGCTGTCCGTGCTGCGAGTGGTCGAGCAGCAGAGATCCGTGCACAGCGCAGTAAACAGTGTTCCCACTGAGAGCTGGTAGCCAACCAACAGCAGTAGACTCAGTGGACCTCTGGGTCCATGCCCATCCATTATGCTGTGTGTTAGGGAGGCGGGTGCGCGTGTGTACGTGTGCCACTGGTGGCTGCTGAGAGGAGGACAGCTCATAGTAATGGCTGGAATGAAGTCAATGGAACGGTGTCAAACGTGGAGTTCCATACCATTCCATTATGTCCCTTCCATCCATTACTATGAGCCCGTCCTCCCCAATTAAGGTGCCACCAACCTCCTGTGGCGTATGCATGTGTGTGCGCATACAAAGAGACAAAGACATTACTTGTACATTACTTGAGAAGAAAAAAAAAAGACATCCATTATAGGAAGAAATAAGAAGGAGACAAGTGGCTCTGTTCCAATATCCACCCTAGCATGCCACTCACTATACACTGATTGGGCCATGCATTCTTAGTGCTACACTAGTATGGATATTGGAACGTAGCCTGGGTGTTGAGGTTTAGGGGGCGGGGAAATTGAACAAAACACAGCCTATTTCAGAGTACACTATAGGGTCACAAGGGTCACACAGCAGCCACACCCCTATAGTAGAGCCAGACCCAGTAAAGGGAGAACACAGAAGAATTCTACTCGGCAGTGTGTAAGAGCAGGGAGAGGGAGGGTCTGACGGACGCGGGCGGGTAGGGCTTAGGGAACGGTGCAGGCTAAACCAATCACACTCCTTGCTGGTGTGTGTATGGGGGTCCAATTCGGAGCGTTTCCAAAATGCCAACCCTACTCCCAACATAGGCCTAGTGTACTACTTTTAGCCAGAGCACACAAGCTCTGGTCAAATGTAGTGCACTACATAGGGAATAGGGTGCATTTCCGACACAGGCCAGAGGGGTGGGGGGTGGGGGGGGGGGGGCGGAGGAACAGGACTGCCAGGTCTCTGGGGGCACCGAAGACACACGACGACATCACTCTGGTGGTGACTCTATGTTGTGCAGACACGGCAGCCAGGGCAGCGGTTGCAAACATAGGGACAAACCTTGGTTCTCCTGGCGTCCAGCAGCTGGAGTAGCACGGGCGGAGCCAACAGAAGAGAAGCATAGCGCAACGGAGAACACAGCGTCAGAACAGCACAAAACACGAAGCGCACGTGGAGAGCTACAGTGAGAGCTCCCGTGAAGGACACGAGGAAAATGTGTGAGGAACATGTGAGGATGTGTCTGGTTATCCCAACCCTCAAATCATTTATCTCTATCCGTTCTGATGGAATTGGTACACTAAGGAACCTCATGGTACATGTAGAGAACCTCATGGTACAGTAGAGAACCTCATGGTACAGTAGAGAACCTTGTGGTGTGGTGAGGAACGTCACAAACTCACACAAAGACATATCAGTCTAAAACATAATGGAAACCTTTGTGGAAAAAGAAGGTGAGGTTATTTAGTGGTGAACACTTTCGGCATTAAGTCTCACCCAATCAAATCTAAATCAAATCAAATGTGTATTTGTCCCATGCTTCGTAAACAACAGGTGTAGACTAACAGTGAAATGCTTGCTTACTTCCCAACAATGCAAAGATAATTCAAACAAATATACATAATAGAAACACGAAGAAAAACAAATTACAGAGGGAATAAATGCACAATGAGTAACAATAACTTGGCTATATACATGGAGTATCAGTACCGAGTCGATGTGCAGTGGTACGAAGTAAACTATGTTGATATGTATGGGATACAGTGTTTCGGCAGGATAGATAATAAACAGTAGCAGCAGCATACATGATGAGTCAAAAGAGTTAGTGCAGAAATGGTCAATGTAGATAGGGAGGTGTTTAATCCTGGGGTCCTGAGCCTAGTGATGAGCTTGGAGGGCACTATGGTGTTGAACGCTGAGCTGTAGTCAATGAACAGCATTCTCACCAGTGGAAGCTCCTCAAAGGAGGAAGGGGAGGACCATCCTCCTCAGTGAATTTCAGAAAAATGTAAATAATGAAACATTAAAAAAGTTATAATTTTTAGATAAAAATGTACAAAATATATTAACGTCACCAAATAATTGATTAAATCACACTGTTTTGAAATGAAGGTCCACAGTAGCCTGAAAAGCACTCTGAAGGGTAGCACCATGGTGTAGCCGGAGGGCAGCTATTTTCCATCCTCCTCTAGGTACATTGACTTCAATCCAAAACCTAGGAGGCTCGTGGTTCTCACCCCTTCCATAGACTTAAACAGTAATTATGACAACTTCTGGAGGGCGTTCTCCAACCTATCAGAGCTCTTGCAGCATGAACTGACATGTTGTCCACTCAATCAAAGGATCACAGAATGAATCTCATACTGATAGCAAAAGCTACAGCTAGCTGTAACTACAGTACATAAAATGTGGTGAGTAGTTGACTCAAAGAGAGAGAAAGACAATAGTTGAACAGTTTTGAACAAATACATTTCTTCAAAAATGAAGGAGAAGCAAGAGAGAGTGAGAGAGAACACTGAGTACACGTCTTCGTAATCTGTCTGGCCCTGCGGCCTTGTGAATGTTAACCTGTTTAAAGGTCTTACTCACGTCGGCTACGGAGAGCGTGAGCACAAAGTCGTCCGGAACAGCTGGTGCTCTCATGCAAGATTCAGTGTTTCTAGCATACAAGGTATTTAGCTTGTCTAATACCTTCACTGGACAGCTTGCAGCTGGGTTTCCCTTTGTAATCCATTATTTACAAGCCCTGCCACATCCGACGAGTGTCAGAGCAGGTGTTGTATGATTCGATCTTGGTACTGCATTGATGCTTTGCCTGTTTGATCAGCAGAGGGCATAGCCGAATTTCTTATAAGCATCCGGATTAGTGTCCCACTCCTTGAAAGCGGCAGCTTTATAAAAATAAATAAAACAGAGTACAGCAGACAGAAAGTACAGCAGTAGTGACATCAAGGACATCAGCTCTAGCCTTTAGATCAGTGCGGATGTTGTCTGTAATCCATGGCTTCTGGTTGGGATATGTACGTACGGTCACTGTGGGGACGAAGTCGTCAATGCACTTATTAATGACGCCGGTGACTTTGTGGTAAACACCTCAATGCCATTGGATGAATCCCAGAACATATTCCAGTCTGGAATACATACAAGGCATTGCAAATTGACACTAGTAACCACACACCAGGTGAATCATTACACAGTAGTGTGATTTATAAAGAATAGGTGTGGTACAATGGGGCACGGTTTCCGGGTAAAAGATTTAGCCTAGCCCTGTATTAAAAGAAAGCTAAATGAAAGTACTTTTAAATCCAGGGCTAGGCTTAATCTGTGCCTGGGCCACAGCCCCTATATCCTGTGCTGTGGTAGTGTGTTATTCCACCCAGCAGAGGGCAGTGATCACTCTAGCAGGGTGCTGTCTCTTAGTCTGTCTCTACTGGACTGTGCCAGTGCCTTTCACTTCCACTGCATTGGGCAACACTCACTTATGTAAGCATCGCAGTCTTTTTGGGCCAGTACGCTCAAACCACTTAAAGCCTCTCAAATCTTTACTCGTGCTCACAAAACTACATTCACACACGCTCACCCTGCCATCCTCTCTTACTCACACTCTTTATCTCCCTCAATCTCTCTCGCCCTCTTTTCCTCCCTCTCTTTCTCCCTATGTTATATTTTCTCTCTTTCGAACATTGATACACAAACACACAAGGCAGCAGACACCATGATAGACGTAATATGGATTCCATATTGTTGCTAAAACGCCAATTAAAGGGGACAATTAAAGTAAATATGTAGAGAGAGTGCTAAATGTTTAAACAGAAGTCATGTGCTGAATAATCATCCATTAAATATTCAACATGTCAAAATGATGCATGTTTTTAACTGCAGTGCCATCGGAAAGTAATCTGACCCCTTGACTTTTTCCACATTTTGTAAGACTACAGCCTTATTCTAAAATAGATTCAATTATATATTTTCCTCGTCAATTTACACACAGTACTCTATAATGACACAGCAAAAATTGTTTCAGAAATATTTGCAAATTTATACAAAATTAAAAAACAGAAATACATTACATTTACATAAGTATTCAGACCTTTTGCTATGAGACTCAAAATGATGCTCAAGTGCATCCGGTTTCCATTGATCATCCTTGAGATTTCTACAGTTCGATTGGAGTCTGTGGTAAATTCAATGAATTGGACATGATTTGGAAAGGCACACACCTGTCTAAATAAGGTCCCACAGTTGACAGTGCATGTCAGAGCAAAAACCAAGCCATGAAGTTGAAGGAATTGTCCATAGAGCTCCGAGGCAGGATTGTGTTGAGGCACAGATCTGGGGAAGGGTACCAAAACATTTCTGCTGCATTGAAGGTCCCCAAGAACACAGTGGCCTCCATCATTCTTCAATGGAAGAAGTTTGTAACCACAAAGACTCTTCCTAGAGCTGGCCTCCCGGCCAAACTGAGCAATCAGGGGAAGAAGGGCCTTGGACATGGAGGTGACCAAGAACCCAATGGTCACTCTGAAGGAGCTCCAGAGTTCCTCTGTGGAGATGGGAGAACCTTCCAGAAGGACAACCATCTTTGCAGCACTCCACCAATCAGGCCTTTATGGTAGAGTGGCCAGACGGAAGCCACTCCTCAGTAAAAGGCACTTGATAGCCCACTTGGCGTTTGCCAAAATGCACCTAAACGACTCCAAGATTGAACTCTCTGGCCTGAATGCAAAGCGTCACGTCTGGAGAAAATCTGGCACCATCCTTACAGTGAAGCATGTTGGTGGCAGCATCATGCTGTGGGAATGTTTTTCAGCCGCAGGTATGGGAGACTAGTCAGGATCGAGCGACAGATGAACGGAGCAAAGTACAGAGAGATCCTTGATGAAAACCTGCTCCAGAGTGCTCAGTAACTCAGACTGGGGTGAAGATTCACCTTCCAACAAGACAAAGACCCTAAGCACACAGCCAAGACAACGCAGGAGTGGCTCCGGGACAAGTCTCTGAATGTTCGAGTGGCCAAGCCAAAGCCCGGACATGAACCTGATCAAACATCTCTGGAGAGACCTGAAAATAGCTGTGCAGCGACACTCCCCATTCAACCTGACAGATCTTGAGAGGATCTGCAGAGAAGAATGGAAAAAATTTCCCAAATACAGGTGTGCCGAGCTTGTAGCGTCATACACAAGAATACTTGAGGCTGTAATCACTTCCTAAGGTGCTTCAACAAAGTACTGAGTAAAGGGTCTGAATACTTATGTAAATGTGATATTTCAGTTTTTTATTTCTAATACATTTTCTACATTTCTAAAAACCTGTTTTTGCTTTGTAATTATGGGGTATTGTGTGTAGATTGTAAATGTTTATACATTTTAGAAAAAGGCTGTAGCGCAACAAAATGTGAAAAAAGTGAATGGGTCTGAATGCTTTCCGAATGCACTCGCTGAGACAAAATTCATTTCTCCTGATTTCCGACGTTTGTTTTATTCAGATTAATATTCCCAGCTAGTCAGTAACATGATGTATTAGCCGGGGAAAGAGGTTGATGACGTCGTGGCCTTGCAGTGAAGCAACAACGCCTGGAGTCGCTGCAGCAGCTATGTGAATCATAATCTATGACACACACACACACACATACACACACACACACACATACACACATTATGTGCAATCACTTAGGACTGTACAGTATGACTGTCTGTGACCATTTGCTTTCTCTGACTATGCATTATACCACATGTTGTTACAAAAGCAAGCTGAACAATGGACTACACATTCACATACTATACTGGATGAACAGCACTCCCATGCAAATCAATCATCCACCTCAACACTCAAAGACTCGGACCTCCTCTGTACACACAGTCATGATTCTCCTACCATACAAGTACAGACTCACACACAGCAATTCTCAAATAAACACACACAACTACACAGAAACACAGAAAGCCAGAAGAGATTATATTTCTCTCTGTCAGGGGGTTCAGCAGGGCCATTGCACATTTATCTCTCTCTCTCTCTCTCTCTCTCTCTCTCTCTCTCTCTCTCTATCCCTCCCTCCCTCCACTTTGTCATTTCTTATTTCATTCTATATCATTCTCTCTTGCTCTTTATCTCTCTAGCTCTTCAGCTCTCTTTACTTATCTCTCTCCCTCATGATCAATATTCTGACCTGTTGGAACAGAATTGGAGGATGCGGTCAAATAAAACCTTTTTCACACAGGATTAAAACATCCTCTCCTCTCCCCTTCATCCCTTCCCATACATAACCTCCCCTCCTTTCCTCCCCTCCTCTTCTCTCCTCATCCTCCCTTCCTATACCCATTCTCCCCTCCTTTCATCATCCTATCCTACACTCCTCTACTCCAACCATCCTCTCCGTCCCTTCCCCTCCTCTCCTCCTCCATCCCCCTTCATCTCCCCCCCATCCCCCTTCCTCTCCTCCCCCATCCTACCCTCCACTCCTCCCCCATCCTCCTCTCCAGTCCCCATCCTCCTCTCCTGTCCCCATCCTCCTCTCCTCTCCCCATCCTCCTCTCCTGTCCCCATCCTCCTCTCCTGTCCCCATCCTCCTCTCCTATCCCCATCCTCCTCTCCTGTCCCCATCCTCCTCTCCTATCCCCATCCTCCTCTCCTATCCCCATCCTCCTCTCCTGTCCCAATCCTCCTCTCCTGTGCCCAATCCTCCTCTCCTGTGCCCATCCTCCTCTCCTGCCCCATCCTCCTCTCCTGCCCCCATCCTCCTCTCAGATTGGCAGATGAGTGGCAGACCTGATTAGAGGCACGTGCTGCTCATCGGTTGCTCATCTGTGTTCCCTACATATGCTGTTTTGACTGAAAATGTGTACCTACATGCTGAAGCAGGATGCAAAGCCGAGATGTCTGTGTACGCTATCCCTGATGTGGGGAAAATCACACAAAAAAAATACATTGAATGAAGTAAGCATTTATGCAACATACTTTTGAGTGCAGACCCATTACACCTGTTATTTGTCTGAATTTGCAGGTTTTACGAACCAGCCAAGCTTCTGGGAGGGCGCAATGGTCCTCTTTTGATTACCCACAGGGGCCCTGGCCTTTCAGTCGTGACTAAGCAGATATTGGAGGAGAGAGAAGGCTGGGGGGTCTGATGAACACAACACACTCCATCTCCTGGGGTCAGGGAGTACTATTGGCTGTCCATACCCCTCATACATACCCCGATGAGCAAGGGACAGGGAGTACTATTGGCTGTCCATACCCCTCATACATACCCCAATGAGCAAGGGACAGGGAGTACTATTGGCTGTCCATACCCCTCATACATACCTCAATGAGCAAGGGACAGGGAGGAGGCATGTCAACATACACCTTACTACGGCTCAGTTGGTGGAGCATGGTGCTTGCAACAGCAGAATTGTGGGTTCGATTCCTACTGGGGCCACCCATAAAATGTTTGTTTTTTGCTTTGGATTAAAGAACCTGCTAAATGGCATATACTGTTATTATTATTACTACTACTTTACTGGGTCTGGGTGCTTTTCTATAGCACTTTTTTGAGCCAATGTGATCATCAACAACAGAGATAGAACATTTCTACTTAAAAACGGCTCATAATTGGCAACGGAGTGTAAATGATTGGTTAGCGTTTGGACATGGGCTAAGGGGGCAGACACACGTAAACACACTGACATGGTTGTGCCAGGCAGCAGAGACGGTAGCAGCTGCGTCCCCCTGAGAGTGTGTGTGTGTGGGGGGGGGTAGTGTGTGTGTGTGTGCGTGTGTGTGTGTTCTCCCTCTGTTCATATCTGACACATGGACTGGAGCTAAAGCGCTGAGTCAGAGAGAAACACAAATAAACCGCTCACAGCAATGTGGGTGTGTGGGTGTGTGCGTGTTTCGAACCCACTATCAACCCTGCCATGTAAGCATTGCATGAATAATCATTCAGCCTGCGTTGGCCAACAGGGAATGGCAATGGAATGGGGAAGAGGAGATAGTGAAGTGAGGGAGAGCTGAGGAGAGAATGACATAAAGGGTACTGAGATAGTGGAGGCACAGAAGAGTGCAGGCAAGGGAAGTAGGAAAGATACAGTTGAAGTCGGAAGTTTACCTACACCCTGGCCAAATACATTTAAACTCAGTTTTTCACAACTGCTGATATTTAATCCTAGTAAAGCTTCCCTGTCTTAGGTCAGTTAGGATCACCACATTATTTTAAGAATGTGAAATGTCAGAATAATAGTAGAGAGAATAATTTATTTCAGCTTGTATTTCTTTTATCACATTCCCAGTGGGTCAGAAGTTTACATACACTCAATTGGTATTTGGTAGCATTGCCTTTAAATTGTTTAACTTGGGTCAAACGTTTCGGGTAGCCATCCACATGTTTCCCACAATAAGTTGGGTGAATTTTGGCCCATTCGCCCTG